>NC_142338.1:33332500-33340000 GCF_054954075.1 Amborella trichopoda
CTGTATTTCGACTTGGACAGAATTTCTGCCCAATTAGAGCTGCATTCCCAAACAGCCCGACTCACCGACAGCGCCTCGTGGTGTGACAGGGTCCAAGGACGACGAGGCTCTCACCCTCTCCAGCTCCCCCTTTTAGGGGACTTGTGCCAAGTCCGTCGCTGAGGACGCTTCTATAGGCTACAATTCGAGCAGCGGGGCCACCCGATTCCCATGCTGGGCAGTTCCTGGTTCCCTAGCCGTTACTAGGGGAATCCAGGTAAGCTTCTTTTCCACCTCTTATTGATATGCTTAAACTCAGCGGGTGGCCCTGCCTGATCTGGGGTTGCAATGTGGAATCTTTGCACGGAACGCAGGTCCGTGGGTTTGCTGGTGGCCAACTTATGCTGTGGTGCGACAGCGACACACTGTGGAGGCCACCGATCGTCGCGTCACCTGTAAGCTATGGGCCTAGTTTTGTACCTACCGTACCATCAATGCAAGGGGAGGGAAACGGGTGGCCATCTTACCCCCGAGCCCTTGCACTGGTCCGTGCAGGGGTGAAGAGGGGGCAACGTTTGGCATGACGCCCAGGCAGGTGTGCCCTCAGCCTACAGCCTCGGGCGCAACTTACTTTCAAAGACTCGATGATTCACTGGATTTTGCAATTCACACCAAGTATGGCATTTTGTTACGTTCTTCATCATGGCGAGCCAAGATATCCCCCTACGTGGTGCACCCCCCACCACATTTTCACCGTGATCCTTTTCCTTAACACTTGACGCGCCGGGGTATTGTTTTTCGTTTTGGTGGGATGAGCCTCAAGTGGACCTCAAAGGTGGGGGCCACGCGAGGCTCTCCACCACCGCATTCTCTCCACATGTTCGCCAGTCTGTCTGCTAGGGCATCCTTCACTGATCCTTCCACAGGTTCACCTATGGAAACCTTGTTACGACTTCTCCTTCCTCTAAATGATAAGGTTCAGTGGACTTCTCGTGATGTCACCACCGGCGATCCGAACACTTCACCGGACCATTCAATCGGTAGGAGCGACGGGTGGTGTGTACAAAGGGCAGGGACGTAGTCAACCCGAGCTGATGACTCTCTCTTACTACGAATTCCTCGTTGAAGACCAACAATTGCAATGATCTATCCCCATCACGATGAAATTTCAACAGATTACCCGGGACTGTCGGTCAAGGCTATATACTCGTTGAATACATCAGTGTAGCACTAGTGCGTCCCAGAACATCTAAGGGCATCACAGACCTGTTATTGCCTCAAACTTCCATGGCCTAAACACCCATAGTCCCTCTAAGAAGCTGGCCGTGGAGGATACCTCCACGTAGCTAGTTAGCAGGCTGAGGTCTCGTTCGTTAATGGAATTAACTAGACAAATCGCCCCACCAATGAAGAGCGGCCATACACCACCACCCATAGAATCAAGAAAGAGCTCTCAGTCTGTCAATCCTTACTATGTCTGGAATTGGTAAGTTTCCCCGTGTTGAGTCAAATTATGTTGCAGGCTCCACTCCTGGTGGTTCCCTTCTGTCAATTCCTTTAAGTTTCAGCCTTGCGACCATACTCCCCCTAGAACCGAAAGACTTTGATTTCTCATAAGGTGCTGACGGAGTCCTAAGAGCAACATCCGCCGATCCTTGGTCGGCATCGTTTATGGTCGAGACTAGGACGGTATCTGATCGTCTTCGAGCCCCCAACTTTCGTTCTTGATTAATGAAAACATCCTTGACAAATGCTTTCGCAGTGGTTCGTCTTTCATAAATCCAAGAATTTCACCTCTGACTATGAAATAAGAATGCCCCCAACTATCCCTCTTAATCATTACTCCGATCTCGAAGGCCAACACAATAGGACCAAACTCTTGTGTTGTTATCCCATGCTAATGTATTCGGAGTGTAGGCTTGCTTTGAGCACTCTAATTTCTTCAAAGTAATGGTGCTGGAGGCACGACCCGGCCAATTAAGGCCAAGAACACATCTCCGGGTGAAGACGGGACGGCCGAAGCACACCATGAAGGCGGATCGGTCGGCCCAGCCCAAGTTCCAACTACGAACTTTTTAACTGCAACAACTTAAATATACGCTATTGGAGCTGGAATTACCACGGCTGCTGGCACCAGACTTGCCCTCCAATGGATCCTCATTAAGTTGTTTATATTGTACTCATTTCAATTACCCGACTCTTGGAGCCTGATATTGCTATTTATTGTCACTACCTCCCCGTGTCAGAATTGGGTAATTTCTGCGCCTACTGCCTTCCTTGGATCTGGTAGCCGTCTCTCAGGCTCCCTCTCCGAAATCGAACCCTAATTCTCCGTCATGGATCCTACCATCGAAAGTTGATAGGGCAAAAATTTGAATGATGCATCGCCAGCACAATGGTCGTGCGATCCATCACGTTATCATGATTCACCAAAGCATCGGGCAAAGCCCGCGTTGGCCTTTTATCTAATAAATGCATCCCTTCCAGAGGTGGGGATTTCTTACACGTATTAGCTCTAGAATTACTACGGTTATCCGAGCAGTAGGTACCATCAAATAAACTATAACTGATTTAATGAGCCATTCACTGTTTCACAGTCTGAATTAGTTCATACTTACACATGCACGGCTTAATCTTTGAGACAAGCATATGACTAATGGCAGGATCAACCAGGTAGCATCCCAAAACGACATGGGGGAACCACACGGGAACTAAAGTAGGGGCTCGAATGGAGCCCTGCATTTCGCTGCCAAATGAGGCGAGTGGTGGACGTCCATGCGGTGAGCCAACTCAAGGCCACACAAGTAAGCAACCTCCAATACCAAGAGACATAGGGAGAGCTCAAATGGCACCAAACTGGGGAATCGAAAAGTGGAACCGTACCAAGGGTGCCGTAAGAGAACAAGCCCACGAGGAGAGCGACCGTGGGGCCAATGGTCCACTGCAACAATCCAAACGCCAGCTGAACAAAATACACTTCCATCTCAAATGGGTATCGAATGCACACGCACAACAACTACCACCATAGTAGGGGAGACGAGAAGAACATCCCAAAACAAAGACCATACACCGTTGCTCCCACAGGTGCATTTGCTTGCACTGGGCGATATTCATCTCACGGGCAGAGGCCAAAAAATCATGCGGCAAGATTCGTAAAACGTCCATGACTCACCAGAGCTGGGCAACACTTGAATGAAGGCCAGCACTGGAAGAAGTCGGTATGTGCGAGAAACCACGACTAGAACGGCATTACAAAACCTGAAAGATACAAGAGGCAAGGAACTAAAACAGCACGGAAGCTCATCTAGCGGGACATGCTATATTGCGTAAGGGACGCAACGACGCAGCCTCAGGCCTGCAACCCCACCATCGTCCATCATCCAAAGAGGGCCATGTCAAGGAGGGAAGCAAGACATCATATTGCTACCATGGTTGGGCCATATCACGTTTGTGACGCAACGGCGCAGCGTCCAGACATCCCAACCACCATCACCTAGACCTGAATCATGTCCGGTGGCTAGACGACCGCCATCCACTGCTAAAGCTCGTTGATCGGCACATGCCATATTGCGCTAGGGACGCAATGGCGCAGCCTCAGGCTTGCCAACCCGCCATCATCCAGAGGGGAGTCATGTTAAGAAAGGAAGAAGGACTTCATCTGGCTGCAATTGTTGGTGCCATATCACGTCTTAGAGACACGACGACATAGTGTCAAGACATCCCCACCTCCTCGCCCAACATACAGCACTAGGATCGGTGTCGAGGGAAACCGTCGTTCACTGCCCAAACTCTTCGATCGGGACAATGCACATGGTGCCATATTGCACCACGAAAGCAACGGCTCAACCTCAGGACTGCCACGCCATCGTCATCCAAAGCGGATCTTGTCAGGGAGGGAAGCAAGACTTGTTCTGGCTGCTTTGGCCGGTATATCACGTCTTAGACGCAGATGTACAGCAGTCGAGATAGCTTCCCTAGCCGCACCCGGAAGCACATCGTCATCTTGCTGCCTTGTAGATCGGATCCACATGGAGGTCGACATTCATTCCCTACAAGTGTTTGCATGTGTCCAAGGGGAGGCAGGAGACGCATGCGTTTACCCAGATCCGACTCTCCCCAACTATGTTTGATAGCTTAAAACATCAAAAATTCAAGAGTGGTTGCTATTCCATTGAATCTAGCATACACTTTTTTTCCTAAACGGCAACCCATCCCACCACACCACCATGCCCAGTGCACAAGGACATGTGTCCAAATCAGCTTTCCGAGCACAAACTCACCTTGGAGCATTGGACCTCAAGCTCCTGCACTGCCCATCCTGGACCATAAGACGGTGTGGGCCCGTCCTAGTCCATCGGAATAGCTGGTGAGGTGGGATGGGGCGGCCTGGAGCACACCATAGTGCGCTGTGTGGCGTGGATGGTTGGCATCGAGGTACGTGTCTACGTACGGTGTCGCGAGGGCCTAGGGCATTACACACACGTCATGAGAAGGAGGCAACGAGGTGTGCATCAAGGCACAATGGACACCAAGGTGTGTGCCTTGGCACAGTGCTACAGGTGCATGCAGGTTGCACGGCCTGGGAACATCCACGCGATATGGGTGCTGAGCACGGAGGTGTGCGACTAGGCACAGTGCATGGAGGGTCCTCGGGGCAAGGCACACCGATGTTGTATGGCTGGTGGGCACCGAGGTGTGTTCCTAAGCTCACGGTGTCACCAGCACCTATCGATAGCCAAGCTAAGCACTTCTACAAAGTACGCCAGGTAGGCACCAACGTGTGTGCCTAGGCACAACGCCGTAAGTGCCTACAGGTTGCATGAGGTGGGAACACCCACGCGGTATGGGTGCCGAGCATTGAGGTGTGCACCTAGGCACAGCGCATCGAGTGCCCACGGGTCATCCCAGGAAAGGCAAACCCACTTAGTATGAGCCTGGTGGGCAACGGGTTGCGTGTCGAGGCACGGCGCTGCGAGTGGCTACGGGTTGAACGAGCTGGGCATAACAACGTGACATGGGCGGCGAGCAACGAGGTGTGCAACTAGGCACAGAGCATCAGGGGTCTACGGGTCAGCCAGAGCAGGTCACACCCAAGCATTGGCAGCACGCCTAGCCCAAATCACATACATCAGCCTCGTCCCACCCAGGTGCCCATCCTTCCCAAGTATGTTTGATGGCTTAAAACATCTGGACCTCCTGAGTGACACCTGTTGGGGGTCAAACTAACCTATATTTGACCCCATCACGACACATACAATCTCAATGCACAACGTTGCATCCTTGGGTGCATCATCACCACATGCATGGTTGAAGGCATGGGACCTCGAGGGCCGGTGGGATGAACGAGCTAGGCACACCCACGCAGCAAGGGTTGAGGACTCCATGTTGTGTGCCTAGGTACATGGCGCTGCGATGGCCTAAGGGTTGCCCGAGCAAGGCACACCCACGCAGTTTACATGATGGGCACCAAGGTGTGCACCTAGGTACACGGCATCGAGAGCGCCTGCCAGTCGCAGAGATAGGGACACCCACGCAGTCTGCCTGGCCTAGGCACAGTGCAACAATTGCCTATAGGTTGCATGAGCTGGAAACACCCACGCGGTATGGGTGGTGAGCACTGATGTGTGTGCCTAGGCAAAACGCTTCAAGTGCCCACGGGCCATCCCAGGAAAGGCAAACCCACACATCATGAGCCTGGTGGGCTACGGGTTGCACGCCTAGGCATGGCACTGTGTCTGCCTAAGGGTTGAATGAGCTTGGCACAACAACGATGCATGGGTGGCCAGCACCGAGGTGTGAGACTACGCAAAGTGCATCTAGGGTCTACGGGTCAGCTAGAGCAGGTCACACCCATGCATTGGCAGCACGTCTAACCCAAATCATGTACCTCAGCCTCGTCTCACCCAGGTGCCCATCCTTTCCAAGTATGTTTGACGGCTTAAAACACCTGAACTTCCTGAGTGACACCTGTTGGGGGTCAAACTAGCACATATTTGACCCCATCACATACCATCTCAATGAACAACGTTGCATCCTTGGGTGCATCACCACCACACACACGGTTGAAGGTAGGGGGCCTTAAGGGCTGGTGGGAAACGACCTAGGCACACCCACGCAGCATGGGTTTGGGGCTCCATGGTGTGCGCCTAAGCACACAGCGCTGCGATGGCCTACGGGTTGCCCAAGCAAGGCACACCCACGCAGTTTGCCAGGTGGGCACCGAGGTGTGCACCTAGGTACACGGCATCACGAGGGTCTGCCGGTCGCCGAGACAGAGACACCCACGTAGTATGAATGGTGTGCACCAAGGTGTGTGCCTAGGCAATTGCCTACAGGTCACACAAGCTGGGAACATCAACGAGGCATGGGTGGTGAGCACTGAGGTGTGCGCCTAGGCACAACACATCAAGTGCCCACGAGTCATCCCAAGAAAGAAAAACCCACGTAGTATGAGCATGGTGGGCAATGGGTTGCGCGCCAAGGCACGGCGCTGTGAGTGCTTACGGGTTGAACGAGCTGGGCACAACAACGCGGCATGGGTGGCTAGCAGCGAGGTGTGTGACTAGGCAGAGCGCATCAGGGGTCTACGGGTCAGCCAGAGCAGGTCACACCCATGCGTTGGTAGCACGGCTACCCCAAATCACGTACCCCAGCCTTGTTCCACCCCGGAACCCATCCTTCCCAAGTATGTTGGATGGCTTAAAACATCTGGAGTTTCTGAATGGTACCTGTTGGGGTTCAAACTAGCATATATTTGACCCCATCACGACCCATACCACCTCAATGCACAACATTACATCCTTGGGTGCATCACCACCACTCTCATGGTTGATGGCAGGGGGCCTCGAGGGCCAGTGGGATGAACGAGCTAGGCACACCCACACAGCAAGGGTTTAGGGCTCCATGTTGTGCGCCTAGGCACACGGCTCCTCGATGGCCTACGGGTTGCTCGAGCAAGGCACACCCAAGAAGTTTGCCTGGTGAGCAACGAGGTGTGCACCTAAATACACGGCATCGCGAGGGCCTACCGGTCGCCGAGCTAGGGACACCCACATAGTATGCCTGGTGTGCACCAAGGTGTGTGCCTAAGCACAGCGCAACAATTGCCTATAGGTTGCATGAGCTGGGAACACCGACGCGATATGGGTGGTTATCACTAAGCAGTGCGCCTCGGTACAACGCATCAAGGCTCCAGTGGTCAGCTAAGGCAAGGCACACCCATGCAATATGCGTCTGGTGGTCAACGGGTTGTGCGTCTAGGCAAGGCGCTGCGAGTGCCTACGAGTTGAACGAGCTAGGCACAACAACGCTGCATGGGTGGCGAGCATTGAGGTGTGCACCTAGGCACAGCGCATCGAGTGCCCACGGGTCATCCCAGGAAAGGCAAACCCACGCAGTTTGAGCCTGGTGGGCAACATGTTGCGCGTCGAGGCACGGCAATGACAGTGGCTACGAGTTGAACGAGCTGGGCACAACAACACGGCATGGGTGGCGAGTAGCGAGGTGTGCGACTAAGCAGAG
>NC_142338.1:33350000-33372500 GCF_054954075.1 Amborella trichopoda
GCACATCCACGAAGTATGCACCTGGTGGGCAACGAGTAGCACACCTACGCACGGCCCTACGAGTGCCTACTGATTGAAGGAGTTGGGAACAAGCACGTGGCATGGGTGACCAGCACCGAGGTGTGCGACTAGGCAGAGCGCATCGAGGGTCTATGGGTCAGCCAGAGCGGGGCACACCCACACATTGCAGCAAGCCTTGCCCAAATCACGTACCGCAGCCTCGTCTCAACCAGGTGCCCATCCTTCCCAAGTATGTTGGATGGCTTAAAACACTTGGACTTCCTGAGTGACACCTATTGGGGGTCAAACTAGCATATAATTGACCCCATCACTACCCATACCATCTCAATGCACAACATTCCATCCTTGGGTGCAACACCACGGTTGAAGGCAGGGGGCCTCAAGGGCTTGTAGGATGAACAAGCTAAGCACACCCACGCAACAAGGGTTTAGGGATCCATGGTGTGCGCCAAAGCACACGGCACCGTGATGGCTTACGGGTTGCGTGAGCAAGGCACACCCACGCAGTTTGCCTGGTGGGCACCGAGGTGTTGGCCTAAGTACACGGCATCGCGAGGGTCTACCGGTTGTCGAGATAGAGACACCCGCGCAGCATGCCTGGTGTGCCCCAAGGTATGTGCCTAGGCACATTGCAACAATTGCCTACTGGTCGCATGAGCTGGGAACACCCACGTGGTATGAGTGGTGAGCACTGAGGGGTGCGTCTAGGCACAGTTCATCGAGTGCCCACGGGTCATCCCAAGAAAGGCACACCCATGCAGTATGAGCCTAGTGGGCAACGGGTTGCGTGCCAAAGCACGAAGCCACGAGTGCTTACGGGTTGAACGAGATGGGCACAACAACGCGGCATGGGTGGCGAGCAATGAGGTGTGCGACTAGGAAGAGCACATCAGGGGTCTACCACTCCGTCAGAGCAGGTCAAACCCACGCATTGGCAGCATCCCTAGGCCAAATCACGTACCTCAGCCTCGTCTCACCCAGGTGCCCCATCCTTCTCAAGTATTTTTTATCACTTCAAACATCTGGACTTCCTGAGTGACACGTGTTAGGGGTCAAACTATCATATATTTGACCCCATCACGACCAATAACATCTCAATGCACAACATTGCATCCTTGGGTGCATCACCACCACACGCACAGTTGAAGGCAGGGGGCCTTGAGGGCCGGTGGGATGAACGAGCTAAGCACACCCACGTAGCATGGGTTTAGGGCTCCATGGTGTGCGCCTAGGCACACGGCACCGCGATGGCCTATTGGTTGCCCGAGCAAGGCACACCCACGCAGTTTGCCTGTTGGGCATTGAGGTGTGCACCTAGGTACATGCCATCGCGAGGGTCTGCCAATCGTCGAGATAGGGACACCCACGTAGTATGCCTTGTGTGCACCAACATGTGTGCCTAGGCACAATGCAACAATTCCAACAGGTTGCACGAGCTGGGAACACCCATGCGGTATGGGTCGTGAGCACTGAGGTGTGCGCTTAGGCACAACACATCGAGAGCTCACGGGTCATCCCAGGAAAGGCACACCCATGCAGTATGAGCCTGGTGGGCAACGAGTTGCGCGCCTAGGCACGACCCTGCGAGTGCCTACGGGTTCAACGAGCTGAGCACAACAATGTGGCATGCAAGCAACAAGGTGTGCAACTGGGTAGAGAGCATCAGAGGTCTATGGGTCAGCCAGAGCAGGCCACACCCACGCATTGGCAGCACCCCTAGCCCAAATCATGTACCTCAGCTTCGTCCCAACCAGGTACCCATCCTTCCCTAGTATGTTTGATGGCTTAAAACACCTAGACTTCCTCAGTGACACCTGTTGGGGGTCAAACTAGCATATATTTGACCCATCACGACCCTTACCATCTCAATGCACGACATTGCATCCTTGGGGGCATCACCACCACACCCACGATTGAAGGCTAGGGGCCTCGAGGGCCAGTGGGATGAACGAGCTAGGCGCCCACGCAGCAAGGGTTTAGGGCTCCAGGTTGTGCACCTAGGCACACGTCGCCGCGATGGCCTACGGGTTGGCCGAGCAAGGCATACCCACGCAGTTTGCCTAGTAGGCACCGAGGTGTGCACCTAGGAAGCATCGCGAGGGCTTGCCGATCGTCGAGATAGGGACACCCACATAGTACGCTTGGTGTGCACTAATGTGTGTGCTTAGGAACAGTGCAACAATTGCCTACAGGTCGCACGAGCTACGAACACCCACGTGGTATGGGTGGTGAGCACAGAGGTGTGCGCCTAGGTACAGCGCATCCAGTGGCCACGGGTCATCCCAGGAAAGGCAAACCCACGTAGTATGAGCCTGGTGGGCAACAGGTTGCACACCGAGGCAATGTGCTGCAAATGCCTACGGGTTGAATGAGCTGGGTACAACAACACGACAAGGGTGGCGAGCAGCGAGGTGTGCAACAAGGTAGAGCACATCGGGGGTCTACGGGTCAGCCAGGGCAGGTCACCCCCATGCATTGGCAGCACGCCTAGCCCAAATCAGTACCTCAGCCTCGTCCCACCCAGATGCCCAACCATTCTAAGTATGTTTGATAGCTTAAAACACCTGAAGTTCCTGAGTGACACTTGTTGGGGGTCAAACTAGCATATATTTGACCCCATCACGACCCATACCACCTCAATGCACAACTATGCATCCTTGGGTGCATCACCACCACACGCACAGTTGAAGGCAGGGGGCCTCGAGGGTCGGTGGGATGAACGAACTAGGCACACCCACGCAGTAAGGGTTGAGGGCTCCATGGTGTGTGCCTAAGCACATGGCACCACGATGGCCTACGGGTTGCCCGAGCATGTCTCACCTACGCAGTTTGCCTGGTGGACACTGAGGTGTGCACCTAGGTACACGGCATCGCAAGGGCCTGCCCGTCATCAAGCTAGGGACACCCGCACAGTATGCCTGGTGTGCACCAAGGTCTGCGCCTAGGCACTGTGCAACAATTGCCTACAGGTTACACGAGCTGGGAAAACCCACGCGGTATGTGTGGTGAGCTTTGAGGTGTGCGCCTAGAAACAACGCATCGAGTGTCCACGGGTCTTCCCAGGAAAGGCACCTAAGCACGGCGTTGCGAGTGCCTATTAGGAACAACCACGTGGCTTAGGTGGTAAGCACCGAGGTGTGTGACTAGGCAGAGCACATCGAGGGTCTACGGGTCAGCCAGAGTAAGGCACACCCACCCATTGACGGCATGTCTTGCCCAAATCACGTACCTCAGCCTCGTCCCAGTCAGGTGCCCATCCTTCCCAAGTATGTTTGATGGCTTAAAACACTTGAACTTCCTGAGTGACACTTGTTCGGGGTCAAACTAGCATATATTTGACCCCATCGCAACCCATACCATCTCAATGCACAGCGTTGCATCCTTGGGTGCATCACCACCACACGCACAGTTGAAGCCAGGGGGCCTCGAGGGCCTGTGGGATGAACGAGCTAGGCACACCCACACAGCATGGGTTTAGGGCTCCTGGCGGGCACCGAGGTTTGCACCTAGATACCCAGCATCGTGAGGGTCTATCGGTCGCCGAGCTAGGGATGCCTACGCAGTGTGCCTAATGTGCAACAAGGTGTGTGCCTAGGCACAGTGCAACAATTGCCTACAGGTTGCGCGAGCTGGGAAAACCCCTACGGTATGTGTGGTGAGCACCGAGGTGTGCACCTAAGCACATTGTATCGAGTGTCCACGGGTCTTCCCGGAAAAGGCACACCCATGCAATATGAGCCTGGTGCACAATGAGTAGCGTGTCTAGGCACGACGCTGCGAGTGCCTACGGGTTGAGCAGGTTGGGCACAACCACGTGGCATGGGTGGCAAGCACCGATGTGTACGACTAGGCAGAACGCATTGAGGGTCTACAAGTCAGCCAGAGCAGGTCAAACCCACACATTGGTAGCACGCCTAACCCAAATCACGTACCTCAGCCTCGTCTCACCCAGGTGCCCATCCTTTCCAAGTATGTTTGATGGCTTAAAACACCTGGAGTTCTTGAGTGACACCTGTTGGGGGTCAAACTACCATATATTTGACCCCATCACGACCCATACCACCTCAATGTACAACGGGTGGTGGGCAGGCTGGAGCTTGGTGAACCCATCGCGGTGGCTAAGTGTCATGTGCCGTGTGCGCATTGTGCATCGCCCGCGTGCATGCGCGTGTGTGCACGACCGATTTTTATATGCTCGCTTTCACAGTTCGTATTCGTACTGAAAATCAAAATCAAACAAGCTTTTACCCTTTTTTTCCACACAAGATTTCTGTTCTCATTGAGCTCATCTTAGGACACCTGCGTTATCTTTTAACAGTAGAGTCGCACCAGCCAAACTCCCCACCTGACAATGTCTTCAGCCATGATCGGCCCGTCTAGGGCAAGAGTTGGAGCCAAACCGAGGGACAATGCCCCACCTCTGACTCACAAAATAAGTAAAATAACATCAAAAGTAATGGTATTTCACTTGCGCCACCAGGGGCGGCTCCCACTTATCCTACACCTCTCAAGTCATTTCACAAAGTCAGACTAGAGTCAAGCTCAACAGGGTCTTCTTTCCCCGCTGTTTCTGCCATGGCCGTTCCCTTGGCTATGGTTTCGTTGGATAGTAGACAGGGACAGTGGGAATCTCGTTAATCCATTCATGCGCAACACTAATTAGATGACGAGGCATTTGGCTACCTTAAGAGAGTCATAGTTACTCCCGCCGTTTACCTGTGCTTGCCAACCCCCAACCGCTTCCCTCCCAAAAATTTCAAGCACTCTTTGACTCTCTTTTCAAAGTCCTTTTCATCTTTCCCAAGCGGTACTTGTTCGTTATCTGTCTCTCGCCAGTATTTAGCCTTGGACGGAATTTACAGCCCAATTAGGGATGCATTCCCAAACAACCCTACTTGCCTACAGTGCCTCGTGGTGCGGTAGGGTCCGGGCACGACGGGGCTCTCACCCTCTCTGGCGCCTGCTTCCAGGGGACTTGTGCCCAATCCGTCGCTGAGGACGCTTCTACAGACTACAATTCGAGCAGCGGGGCCGCCTGATTCCCATGCTGGGCAGTTCTGGTTCGCTCGTCGTTACTAGGGGAATCCTGGTAAGTTTCTTTTCCTTCGCTTATTGATATGCTTTAACTCAGTACGGAATATTTACGTGGAACGAGGGTCCGTGGGTTTCCTGGGGGCCCACCTAAGCCGCGGTGCGACAGCGACACACTGTGGGGGCCACCGATCGTCATGTCACCCGTAAGCTGTGGGCTTGGGTTTGAGGCTACCGCACCACCAACGCGAGGGGAGGGGAATGGGTGGCCATCTTGCACCCCGAGCTGTTGCACTGGTCCATGTAGGGGTAAGGCGCAGGAGGCGTTTGGCATGACGCCTAGGCAGGCGTGCCCTCAGCCTCGGGCGTAACTTGCGTTCAAAGACTCGATGATTCACGGGATTTTGCAATTCACACCAAGTATCACATTTTGCTATGTTCTTCATCATGGCGAGAGCCAAGATATCTGTTGTCGAGAGTTGTGTTTGACAGTACGTGATCGGAGTGGTGGGGCGCGCTGCAAGAGGACCGAGCGTCCCCCTACGTGGTGCACCCCCCACAACATTTCCACCATGATCCATTTCCTTGACGCTTGACACGCCGGGGTTTTGTGTATCATTTTGGTGGGAGGAGCCTCTTATGAACCTCAAAGGTGGGGGCCACGCGAGGCTCTCCACCACCACATGTTCGCCAGTCCGTTTGCTGGGGCATCCTTCAATGATCCTTCCGTAGATTCACCGATGGAAACCTTGTTATGACTCCTCCTTCCTCTAAATGATAAGGTTCAGTGCACTTCTCACAACGTCGCTAGCTGCGGACTGCCTCCATCGCCGTGATCCCAACACTTCACGGGACCATTCAATCGGTAGGAGCGACGGGCGGTGTGTACAAAGGGCAGGGACGTAGTCAACGCGAGCTGATGACTCGCGCCTACTAGGAATTCCTTGTTGAAGACCAATAATTGCAATGATTTATCCCCATCACGATGAAATTTCGACAGATTACCCGGGCCTGTCGGCCAATGCTATATACTCGTTGAATACATCAGTGTAGCACACGTGCTGCCCAGAACATCTAAGGGCATCATAGACCTGTTATTGCCTCAAACTTTCGTGGCCTAAAAAGCCATAGTCCCTCTAAGAAGCTGGTCGTGGAGGATACCTCCGCGTAGCTAGTTAGCAGGTTGAGGTCTCGTTTGTTAACAAAATTAACCAGACAAATCGCTCCACCAACTAAGAACGGCCATGCACCACCACCCATAGAATCAAGAAAGAGCTCTCTGTCGATCAATCCTTACTATGTCTGGACCTAGTAAGTTTCCCCGTGTTGAGTCAAATTAAGCCGCAGGCTCCACTCCTGGTGGTCCCCTTTCGTCAATTCCTTTAAGTTTCAGCCTTGCAATCATACTCCCCCCCGAACCCAAAGACTTTGATTTCTCATAAGGTGTCGACGGAGTCTTATGAGCAACATCCGCCGATCCCTAGTCGGCATCGTTTATGGTTGAGACTAGGACGGTATCTGATTGTCTTCGAGCCCCCAACTTTCGTTCTTGATTAACGAAAACATCATTGGCAAATGCTTTTGCAATGGTTCGTGTTTCATAAATCCAAGAATTTCACCTCTTACTATGAAATACAAATGACCCCGACTGCCCGTCTTAATCATTACTTTGATTCTGAAGGTCAACACAATGGAACCGAAATCTTGTGATGTTATCCCATGCTAACGTATTCAGAGCGTAGGCTTTCTTTGAATACTCTAATTTTTTCAAAGTAACGGTGCCGGAGGCACGGCCCGGCCAGTTAAGGCCAGGAACGCATCGCCTAGTGAAGGGACGGGAAGGCCGGTGCACACCATGAAGGCAAACCGGTCGGCCCAGCCCAAGAACCAACTACGAGCATTTTAACTGCAACAACTTAAATATGTGCTATTGGAGCTAGAATTACCGCGGCTACTGACACTAGACTTGCCCTCCATTGGATCCTCCTTAAGGGTTTTAGATTGTACTCATTCCAATTACCAAACTCTTGGAGCCCGATATTGTTATTTATTGTCACTACCTCCCCGTGTCAGGATTAGGTAATTTGCGAGCCTGCTGCCTTCCTTGGATGTGGTAGCCGTTTCTCAGGCTCCCTCTTCAGAATCGAACCCTAATTCTCTGTCACCCGTCACCACGATGGAAGGCCCCTATCCTACCATCGAAAGTTGATAGGGCATAAATTTAAATGATGCATCACCAGCACAATGGTCATGCGATCGGTCGAGCTTTCATGATTCACCAAAGCATCGGGCAAAGCCCGCTCTGGCCTTTTATCTAATAAATGCATCCCTTCCAGAGGTCGAGATTTCTTGCACGTATTAGCTTTACAATTACTATGGTTATCCGAGTAGCAGGTGCCATCAAACAAACTATAACTGATTTAATGAGCCATTCGCAGTTTCACAGTCTGAATTAGTTCATACTTACACATGCATGGCTTAATCTTTGAGACGAGCATATGACTACTGGCAGGATCAATCAGGTAGCATCCCAAAAAGACATGGGGGAACCACACGGGACCCAAAGTAGGGGCCCGAATGGAACTCTGCATTTCGCTACTAAATGACGCCAGTGGTGGACGTCCATGCGGTAAGCCAACTCAGGGTCCCACAAGTAAGCATTCTCCAGTATCAAGAGACATAGGGGGAGCCCAAAAGGCACCAAACAAGGGAATAGGAAAGTGGAACCATACCAAGGATGCCGCAAGAAAGCCCAAAGGAGAGCAACCGTGGGGCCAATGGCCCACAGCAACAATCCAAACACCAGCTGAACACAATACACTTCCATCTCAAAAGGGTATCGAAAGCACACGCACAACAACTGCCACCATAATAGGGGAGACGAGAAGAACATCCCAAAACAAAGACCAAACGTCGTTGCCACCTCAGGCGCATCAGCTTGCACTGGGCGATATTCATCTCACGGGTAGAGGCCAGTAAATCAAGCCTCAAGATCCGTAAAACGTCCCTGACGCACTAGAGCTGAGCGACACTTGAATGAAGGCCAGCACTAGAAGAAGTCGGTACGTGCGAGAAACCATGGCTAGAACTGCATTACAAAACCCAAAAGATATGCGAGGCGAGGAACTAAAACAGCACGGAACTAAAACATGCCATATTGCGCAAGGGACGCAACGGCGCAGCATCAGGCCTACAACCCCACCATCATCCATCATCCAGAGAGGGTCATGTCAAGGTGGGAAGCAAGACTTCATCTTGCCGCCATGGTTGGGCCATATCACGTTTGTGACGCAATGGCACAGCGTCTAGACATCCCAACCACCATCACCCAAACGCAAATCATGTCTGGTGGTGAGACACCCGTCATCCACTGCCAAAGCTCTTAGATCGGGACATGCCATATTGCGCCCGGGACGCAACGGCACAGCCTCAGGCCTGCCACCCCGCCATCATCCAAAGGGGGGTCATGTCAGGATAGGAAGCAGAACTTCATCTGGCTATAATTGTTGGTGCCATATCATGTCATAGAGACACGACGACGCAGTGTCGAGACATCCCCACCTCCTCGCCCAGCGCACAACACTAGGATCAGTGCTGAGGGAAATCATTGTCCACTGCCCAAACTCTTCGATCGGGACAATGCACATGGTGTCATATTGCGACATGGACGCAACAGCGTAACCTCAAGACTGCCACCCCACCGTCATCCAGAGCTGAGCATGTCAGGGAGGGAAGCAAAACTTCTTTTAGCTGCTTTGGCCAGTATATCACGTCTTCGATGCGAATGTACAACAGTCGAGATAGCTTCTTTAGCCGCACCCTGAAGCACACCGTCTTCCTGCTATCGGATCCACATGGAGGTCGACCTTCCTTCCCTGCAAGTGTTTGCATGCGTCCAAGGGGAGGCAGGAGATGCATGTGTTTACCTAGTTCCGACTCTCGCCAACTATGTTTGATAGCTTAGAACATCGAAAATTCAAGAATGGCTGTTATTCCATCGAAACTAGCATACACTTTTTTTTCTAAAGGACAACCCATCCCACCACACCACCATGCCCAGTGCACAAGGACGTGTGCCCAAATCAGTTTTTCGGGGCAAACACACGGTGGAGCGTTGGACCTCAAGCTCCTGCACTGCCCGTCCTGGCCCATAAGACGGTCTAGGTGTGTCCTAGTGCATCAGAATAGCTGGCGAGGTGGGATGGAGCGGCCTGAAGCACACCACAGTGCACTATGTGACGTGGATGGTGGGCACCGAGGTACGCATCTACGCAAGGTGTCTTGAGGAGCAGGGGCCTGACACACACGTCATGGGTAGGGGGTACCGAGGTGCGCATCAAGGCACAACGCATCACCACACGCACGATTGAAGGCAGCAGGGTTTCGAGGGCCAGTGAGATGCCCGAGTAAGGCACACCAACGCAGCATGAATTGAGGGCTCCATGGAGGGTGCCTAGGCACACGGCATCACGAGGGTCTACTGGTACGCGAGAAAGATAGACCCACGCAGTATGCCTGGTGGGCACCTATCTGGCTAACTAGGCACAGCGTCACGAGTGCCTACAAGCTGCATGCGCTGGAAGCACCCACGCAGTAGGGGTGGTGGACATCGAGATGTGAGACTAGACAAAGCGCATCGATGGTCGACAGGTCAGCCAGAGCAGGGCAAACCCACGCATAGGCATGCAAAATCACGTACCTCAGCCTCGTCCCAACCAAATGCCCATCCTTCCCAAGTATGTTTGAATCCTTAAAAAACATGAAATTCCTATGTGACCCCTGTTGGGGGTCAAACTAGCATATATTTTAGTCCATCACGACCCATACCACCTCAATGCACAACGTTGCATCCTTGGGTGCATCACCACCACACTTAAGGTTGAAGGCAGGGGGCCTCAAGGGCCGATGGGATGAACGAGCTAGGCACACCCACGTAGCATGGGTTGAGGGCTCCATGGTGTGCGCCAAGGCACACGGCGCCACGATGGCCTATGGGTTGCCCCAACAAGGCATACTAACGCAGTTTGCCTAGTGGGCACCGAGGTGTGCGCTTAGGTACAGGCATCGTGAGGCCCTACCGGTCATCGAGCTAGGGACACCCAAGCAGTATGCCTGGTGTGAACCAAGGTGTGTGCTTAGGCACAGTGCAACACGTCCCTACAAGTCGCTCGAGGTGGGAACACCCACGCGGTATGGGTGGTGAGCACTGAGGTGTGCAACTACGAAGAGCGCATCGAGTGTCCACGGGTCATCCCAGGAAAGGCACACTCACGCAGTATGCTCCTGTAGGCAACATGTAGCGCGCCTAAGCACCGCACTGCGAGTGCTTATGGCTTGAAAGAGCTGGGAAAAACCACGTGGCATGGGTGGCGAGCGTCGAGTTGGGCGACTAGGCAGAGCGCATCGATGGTCCCAACCAGGTGTCCATCCTTCCCAAGTATGTTTGAAGTGTTATAAAACATGAAATTTTTGAGTTACACCTGTTGGGGGTCAAACTAGCATATATTTTATCCCATCACGACCCCTACCACCTCAATGCACAACATTGCATCCTTGGGTGCATCACCACCACACGCAGCATTGAAGGCAGGGGGCCTCGAGGTCCAGTGGGATGAATTAGCTAGGCACACCCACACAGCATGGGTTGAGGGCTCCATGGTGTGCACCTAGGCACATGGAACCAAGATGGCCTACAGGTTGCCCGAGCAAGGCACACCCATACACTTTGCCTAGTGGGCACCGAGTTGTGTGCTTAGGCACACGGCATCACTAGGGCCTATGGGATGCCCGAGTAAGGCACACCCACGCAATGTGGCTGGTGGGCACCGAGGTGTGCGTCTAGGCAAACGGCATTGTGAGTGCCTACAGGTTGCATGAGTTGGGAACACCAACACGTTATGAGTGGTGAGTACTGAGGTGTGCTCCTAGGCACAGCGCATCGAGGGTCCACGAGGGGAGGCACACTAACGCAGTATGTCTAGAGGATGCATAGGAACACTACCTCGTGAGGGCCTACCGGTAGATGAGCTAGGCACATCCACAAAGTATGCAAGTTGGGCACCAACGTGTGTGCCTAAGCACAGCGCCGCAACTGCCAACAGGCCACATGAGCTGGGAACAACCCTGACATCTGGGTGGTTAGCACTGGGGTGTGCGCCAAGGCACAGCGCATCGTGGGTCCATGGGGTAAGGCACACCCACGCAGTAGGCCAGGCGAACACCGAGGTGTGCGCCTAGGAACACAGAGTCGCGAGGGCCTACAGTTAGCCAAGCTAGGAACATCCACAAAGTATGCCAGGTGGGCACCAACGTGTATGCCTAGGCACAGCACCGCAAGTGCCTACAAGTTGCATGAGCTGGGAACACCCACGGGGTCTAGGTGGTGAGCACTAAGGTGTTCGCTTAGGCACAGCACATCAATTGTCCACGGGTCATCCCAGGAAAGGCCCACCCACGCAGTATGCACCTGGTGGGCAACAAGTTGCACGCCTAGGCATTGCGCTGCGAGTGACGAGCTGGGCACAACCACGTGGCATGGGTGATGAGCACCGAGGTGTACGACTAAGCAGAGCGCATCGATGGTCTATGGGTCAGCCAGAGTAGGGAACACCCACGCATTGACAGCAAGCCTTGCCCATATCACATACCTCAGCCTTGTCCCAACCAGATGCATATCCTTCCCAAGTATGTTTGATGCCTTAAAAAACCTGAAATTCCTGAGTGACACCTGTTGGGGGTCAAACTAGCATATATTTTACCCAATCACGACCCATACCACTTCAATGCACAACGTTGCATCCTTGGGTGCATCACCACCACACGAATGGTTGAAGGCAAGGAGCCTCGAGGGCCGGTGAGATGAACGAGCTAGGCACATCCATGCAGCATGGGTTGAGGGCTTCATGGTGTGCGCCCAAACACACGGCGCCATGATGGATTACGGGTTGCCCGAGCGAGGCACACTGTCACACCCCAAGAATTTACAATACTGATATTCCTGAGATGTGGCAGTCAAAACATATATATACATCTTTTTTTAGGACAAATTTACAATGGCGAATTTTTAAAAAGTAACAAAAGAAAGTTTAATCCTGACGAGCACTTAAATGAAACCGCAGTTATCCTGAAAAATGTTTATCATAGTTTGATGAGTTTGGCTACTCAATAAGTGATCGTCATAATCCTAAAAATAATCATGATTGAAAGATATCAATATTTTCCAAACTGAGATCTATTAACAGAAATGCATCAACAGTTTTACTTTCAATAAATGCATAATTAAGTATAATCCAAGTAATTGAAATGCTTATAACACTTTTAACGGCAGTGCATAATTCAAAGGATTTCACAAAATACCCTACTGGCTCCCAAGTAGGTCACCTATATACCCCATCAGCGTCTTGATGGGTCCACTTAATCCTTATCGACGTCCCAGATAGGTCCACTTAATCCCTGCAGGTCCACTTATACCTCACCGGCGTACCGGATGAGTCCACTTAACCCCTACTGGCGTCCCAGATAGGTCCA
The DNA here is from genome assembly GCF_054954075.1 of Amborella trichopoda. Classification (NCBI taxonomy): domain Eukaryota; kingdom Viridiplantae; phylum Streptophyta; class Magnoliopsida; order Amborellales; family Amborellaceae; genus Amborella; species Amborella trichopoda. Next base: position 33,362,580 of record NC_142338.1, read on the forward strand.
CTTATACCTCACCGGCGAACCGGATGAGTCCACTTGCATACTTAAATTATTTCTAAATCTCTTTAAACATTCGAAAGCAGCAATATCATGTACTCAACATATCACTGAAATCATTAATATGAATTTCACTTAAACCATTAATAACAATCACTCTCTATAACATTTCAAAAATAACCAATCAAATATTTTGGGCTCAAATTTAGAAAGGTAGCAGTTTGTAAAGGCATTCTAGCATAATTGCCAATTTAATATGTACAGAAAAACTCTTACAGAAATTCAAGAATACGGAATTATCACAATTTATGGGATATCAATCCACAAATAAACATTTCACAACAATACTATAATCAATTGAAAAAATGTCAATTTTTAAATAATAAGGCAGTCATTTGCACATGAATTTTACAATGTCTAAATATTCAAAACAGTAGAAAGAAATATCACAATTTTACTAAAAGCAGAAATATCACATTTATTTCTAACAATAGACAAGAAAAATAAATAAATTTATTTTTCATAATTTACAGCATTCAAAATTTCTAACATAGATAAAATATCACAATTTTTATTAAACAGATTATTTTTCAGGAAGATGATGTCACTTACTCACAAATATTTGAGAGGGAGCTTCCGATAAAAATTCGGCTCGAGAGAGGAGTTCACTGTGTTTCGACCACAGAAAAAATCTCAAAAGTTTTCTAAGGTAGGAGTCTTCACCTCTCTGAATTTGAATTCTACTAACATATTATTTTATTCTTTTATTACGTTACAGGTGTGAGTGTTAGTTTACGCTTTAAACACCTCAAGCTTTTATTACATTACAGGTGTGAGCGTTAGTTTACGCTTTAAACACCTAAAGCCCACGTCCTTTAGTGGACGTGGCAAGAGCAAGGAAACACAAAGCTTTTAAACGAAAAGCTTTGAAAAGTAGCGATGGTCCCTAAACACCATCATGTTCAAACGAATCATCATGTATTAAAAGTTTATTTTCTTTTTCTTTTCTTTTTTTTTTGGTTTTTTTTTTTTTTTGAAAGTTTAGGATTGTTACATTCGTCCCCCCTTAAAGAAATTTAGTCCTGTAAATTTGTGTACCTGATTATTGAAAAAGATTTTTAAATTTCTTAAGAATCTTAAACCTATTGCTCTGATACCATAATTGTCACACCCCAAGAATTTATAATACTAATATTCCTGAGATGTGGCAGTCAAAACATATATATACATCTCTTTTTAGGACGAATTTACAATGGCGAATTTTTAAAAAGTAACAAAAGAAAGTTTAAGCACAACTTCAATATCTTCCCAAAGTTGATCCTGACGAGCACTCAAATGAAACCGCAGTTATCCTGAAAAATGTTTATCATAGCTTGATGAGTTTGGCTACTCAGTAAGTGATCATCATAATTCTAAAAATAATCATGATTGAAAGATATCAATATGTTCCAAAATGAGATCTATTAACAAAAATGCATCAACAGTTTTAGTTTCAATAAATGCATAATTAATTATAATCCAAGTAATTGAAATGCTTATAACACTTTTAACGGCAGTGCATAATTCAAAGGATTTCACAAAATACCCTACTGGCGTCCCAAGTCGGTCACCTATATACCCCATCAGCGTCTTGATGGGTCCACTTAATCCATATCGGCGTCCCAGATAGGTCCACTTAATCCCTGCAAGTCCACTTATACCTCACTGGCATATCGGATGAGTCCACTTAATCCTTACCGGCGTCCCAGATAGGTCCACTTATACCTCACCGGTGAACCCGATGAGTCCACTTGCATACTTAAATTATTTCTAAATCTCTTTAAACATTCGAAAGCAGCAATATCATGTACTTAACATATCACTGAAATCATTAATAAGAATTTCACTTAAACCATTAATAACAGTCACTCTCTATAACATTTCAAAAATAACCAATCAAATATTTTGGGCTCAAATTTAGAAAGGTAGCAGTTTGTAAAGGCATTCTAGCATAATTTCCAATTTAATATGTATAGAAAAACTCTTACAAAAATTCAAGAATACGGAATTATCATAATTTATGGGATATCAATCCACAAATAAACATTTCACAAAAATACTATAATCAATTGCAAAAATGTCAATTTTTAAATAATAAGGCAATCATTTGCACATGAATTTTACAATGTCTAAATATTCAAAACAGTAGAAAGGAATATCACAATTTTACTAAAAGAAGAAATATCACATTTATTTCTAACAATAGACAAGAAAAATAAATAAATTTATTTTTCATAATTTACAGCATTCAAAATTTCAAACATAGATAAAATATCACAATTTTTATTAAAAAGGTTATGTTTCAAAATATTGAAGTCGCGTGCGCATAAAATTTATCGTGCCTGAAATTCATGATAATTAGCAAAAAAAATTATTTCATTTAATTTTAAAAAGAATGGATTATTTTTCAAGATAATAATGTCACTTACTCATAAATATTTGAGAGGGAGCTTCCGATAAAAATTCGGCTCGAGAGAGGAGTTCACTGTGTTTCGACCAGAGAAAAAATCTCAAAAGTTTTCTAAAGTAGGAGTCTTCATCTCTCTGAATTTAAATTCTACTAACATATTATTTTATTCTTTTATTACGTTACAGGTGTGAGCGTTAGTTTACGCTTTAAACACCTCAAGCTTTTATTACGTTACAGGTGTGAGCGTTAGTTTACGCTTTAAACACCTAAAGCCCACGTCCTTTAGTGGACGTGGCAAGAGCAAGGAAACACAAAGCTTTTAAACGAAAAGCTTTGAAAAGTAGCCATGGTCCCTAAACACCATCATGTTCAAACGAATCATCATGTATTAAAAGTTTATTTTCTTTCTTTTTTTTTCTTTTTTTTTTTTTTTTTTTTTTTCCTTTTTGAAAGTTTAGGATTGTTACACACACGCATGCAGTTTGTGTCGAGGGCACCGAGGTGTGCACCTAGGTACATGGCATCGCGAGGGCCTGCCATTAGCCAAGCTAGGGACACCCAAGCTATATGCCTGGTGTGCACCAAGGTGTGTGCTTAGGCACAGCGCAACAACTGCCTACAGGTTGCCCGAGGTGGGAACACCCACGCGGTATTGGTGGTGAGCAATGAGGTGTGCGCCTAGGAACAGATCATCGAGTGTCCAGAGATCATCTCAAGAAAGGCACACCCACGCAGTATGCACCTGTAGGCAACCAGTACCACGCCTAGGCACCACGCAGTGAGTGCCTACAGGTTGAACACGCAGGGTGCAACCATGTGGTATGGGTGGCGAGCACCATGGTGTGCGACTAGGCGGAGCGCATCGATGATCTACGGGTCAGCCAGAGCAGGGCACACCCACGCATTGGCAGCATGCCTTGCCCAAATCATGTACCTCAGCCTCGTCCCGACCAGGTGCCCATCCTTCCTAAGTATATTTCAAGTGATAAAAAACATGAAATTCCTGAGTGACACCTGTTGATGGTCAAACTAGCATATATTTTACCCCATCACAACCCATACCACCTCAATGCACAACGTTGCATCCTTGGGTGCATTACCACCACACGCAAGGTTGAAAGCAGGGGGCCCCGAGGGCCGGTGGGATAAAAGAGCTAAGCACACCCACGCAGCATGGGTTGAGGGCTCCATAGTGTGTGCCTAGGCACAGGGCACCACGATGGCCTACGGGTTGCTCGAGCAAGGCACACACACGCAGTTTGCCTTGTGGGCACCGAAGTGTGCCCCTAGGTAGACGGCATCGCGAGGGCCTACCGGTCGCCGAGCTAGGGACACCTAAGCAGTATGCATGGTGTGCACCAAGGTGTGTGCCTTGGCACAGTGTCACAATTGCCTCCAGGTTGCATGAGGTGGGAACACCCACTAGGTATGGGTGGTGACAACAGAGGCATGCGCCGAGGCACAGCGCATCGACTGATCATGGGTCATCCTAAGAAAGGCATAGCCACACTGTATGTGCCTGGTGGGCAACGAGGGGCTCGCCTAGGCACCGTGTTGCTAGCGACTATGAGTTGAACAAGGTGGGCACAACCAGGGTGCATGAGTGGCCAGCACCGAGGTGTGCGACTTGGCAGTGGGCGTCGATGGTCTACGGGTCAGCCAAAGCAAGGCACACCCACGCATTGGCAGCACACCATGCCCAAATCACGTACCTCAGCCTCGTCCTAACCAGGTACCCATCCTTTCCAAGTATGTTTGAAGCCTTAAAAAACATGAAATTTGTGAGTGACACCTGTTGGGGGTCAGACTAGCAAATATTTTACCCCATCATGACCCATACCACCTCAGTGCACAAGGTTGCATCCTTGGGTGCATCACCACCATATGCAAGGTTGAAGGCAGGGGGCCTCAAGGGCCGGTGGGATGAACGAGCTAGGCACACCCACGCAGCATGGGTTGAGGGCTCCATGGTGTGCACCTAGACACACGGCACCACGATGGCCTACGGGTTGCCCGAGCAAGGCACACTAACGCAGTTTTCCTGGTGGGCACCGAGGTGTGCACCTAGGTACACGGCATCGTGAGGGCCTGCCGATCTCCGAGCTAGGGACACCCAAGCAGAATGCATGGTGTGCATCAAGATGTGTGCCTAGGCACAGCCCAACAAATTCCTACGGGTTGCACGAGCTGGGAACACCCACGCGGTATGGGTGGTGAGCACTGAGGTGTGCGCCTAGGAACAGCGCTGCTAGTGCCTACGGGTTGAACGAGCTGGGCAGAACCAGGTGGCATGGGTGGCGAGCACCGAGGTGTGCGACTAGGCAGAGCGCTTCAATGGTCTACGGGTCAGTCAGAGCAGGGCACACCGACGCATTGATAGCACGCCTTGCCAAAATCACATACCTCAACCTCATCCTAACCAGATGCCCATCCTTCCCAAGTCTGTTTGAAGCCTTAAAAAATAGGAAATTCTTGAGTGACACCTGTTGGGGGTCAAACTAGCATATATTTTACCCCATCACTTTGCATACCACCTCCATGCACAACGTTGCATCCTTGGGTGCATCACCAACACACGTAAGGTTGAAGGCAGGGGGCCTCGAGGGCCGGTGGGATGAACGAGCTAGGCACACCCACGCAGCATGGGTTGTGGGCTCCATGGTGTGAGCCTGGGCACACGACGCCACGAGGACCTACCGATTGCCAAAGCAAGGCACACCAACACAGTTTGCCTGGTGTGCACCTAGGTACACGGCATCGCAAGGTTCTGCCGGTCACCTAGCTAGGAACCCCCAACCAGTACACCTAGTGTGCACCAAGGTGTGTGCCAAGGCACAGTGCAAGAATTGCCTATAGGTTGCCTGAGATGGGAACACCCACGTGGTATGGCTGATGAGCACTGTGGTGTGCGACAATGAACAGCGCATTGAGTATCCATGGGTCATCCGAGGAAAGCCACACCCTCGCAGTATACGCCTGGTGGGTTGAACGAGCTGGGTAGAACCAGGTGGCATGGGTGGCTAGCACCGAGGTGTGCGACTAAGCAGAGCGCATTGATGGTCTATGGGTCAGCCAGAGCAGGGCACACCCACGCATTGGCGGCATGCCTTTCCCAATTCACGTACCTCAGCCTCATCCCAACCAGGTGCCCATCCTTCCAGAGTATGTTTGAAATCTTAAAAAACATGAAATTCCTGAGTGACACCGGTTTGGGGTCAAACTAGCATATATTTTACCCAATCACGACCCATACCATCTCAATGCACAATGTTGCATCCTTGGGTGCATCACCACCACACGCAAGGTTGGAGGCAGGGGGTCTCGAGGGCCGGTGGGATGAACGAGCTAGGCACACCCACGCAGCATGGGCTGAGGGCTCCATGGTGTGCACCTAGGCACATGGCGCCATGATGGCCTACAGGTTGCCCGAGCAAGGCACACTCATGCAGTTTGCCTGGTGGGCACCGAGGTGTGCACCTAGGTACACGGCATTGCGAGGGCCTGTCGGTAGCCGAGCTAGGGCCACCCAAGCAGTATGCCTGGTGTGCACCAAGATGTGTGCCTAGGCACAGCGCAATAATTGCCTATAGGTTGCATGAGCTGGGAACACCCATGCAGTATGGGTGGTGAGCACTGAGGTGTGCGCCTAGGCACAACGCATCAAGTGTCCACAGGTCATCCCAAGAAAGGCACACCCACACAGTATGTGCCTGAAGCGCACCAAGGAGCGCGCCATGGCACCACGCTGCTAGTGCCAACGGGTTGAACGAGCTGCGCCCAACAACTTGGGATGGGTGGCGAGCACTGAGGTGGGCGACTAGGCAGAACGCATCGATGGTCTACGGATCAGCCAGAGCAAGGCACACCCACGCATTGGCAGCATGACTTTTCCAAATCCCACACCTCAGCGTCGTCCCAACTCGGTGCCCATCCTTCCCAAGTATGTTTGAAGCTTTAAAAACTTTGAAATTCCTGAGTGACACTTGTTGGGGGTCAAACTAGCATATATTTGACCCCATCACGTTGCATACCACCTCAATGCACAACGTTGCATCCATGGGTGCATCACTACCACATGAAAGGTTGAAGGTAGAGGGGCCGGTGGGATGAATGAGCTAGGCACACCCACACAGCATGGGTTGAGGGATCCATGGTGTGTGCCCAGACACACAGCGCTAAGGTGGCCTATGGGTTGCCCGGGCAAGGCACACCCACGTACTTTGCCTGGTGGGCACCGCGGTGTGCACCTAGGTACACGCATCGTGAGGGCCTACCGGTCATCGAGCTAGGGACACCAACGCAGTATGTCTGGTGTGCACCAAGGTGTGTGCCTTGGCATATCACAACAATTGCCTACAGGTTGCTCGAGCAAAGAACACCCACGCAGTATGGGTGATGAGCACTGAGGTGTGCACCTAGGAAAAGCGCATCGAAGTCCACTGGTCCTCCCAGGAAAGGCACACCCACACAGTATGCGCCAGATGGCCAATGAGTAGCACGCTTAGGCACGGTGCTGGGAGTGCCTACGAGTTGAACGAGCTGGGCACAATCATGTGGCATGGGTGGCGAGCACCGAGGTGTGCGCCAAGGTAGAGCGCATCGATGGTCTACGGGTCAGCCAGAGCATGGCACACCCACGCATTGGCAGCATGCCTTGCCAAAATCACGTACATCAGCTTCGTCCCAACCAGGTGCCCATCCTTCCCAAGTATGTTTGAAGCCTTAAAAAACCTGAAATTCCTGAGTGACACCGGTTGGGGGTCAAACTAGCATATATTTGACCCCATCACGACCCATACCACCTCAATGCACACCGTTGCATCCTTGGGTGCATCACCACCACACGCAAGGTTGAAGGTAGGGGGCCTCGAGTGCCGGTGGGATGAACGAGCTAGGCACAACCACATAGCATGGGTTGAGGGCTTCATGGTGTACGCCTAGGCACACAGCACCACGATGGCCTACGGGTTGCCCGAGCAAGGCACACCCACGAAGTTTGCCTGGTGGGCACCGTGGTGTGCACCTAGGTACACGGCATCCCAAGGGCCTACCGTTCACCGAGCTAGGGACACCCAAGCACTACGCCTAGTGTGCACTAAGGTGTGTGCCTTGGCACAGCACAACAATTGCCTACAGGTTGCACGAGCTGGGAATACTCACGCGATATGGGTGGTGAGCACTGAGGTGTGCGCATACGCACAGTGCATCGAGTGTGCACGAGTCCTCCCCGGAAAGGCACACCCACGCAGTATCCGCCAATGAGTAGCACGCCTAAGCACGATGCTGGGAGTGCCTACGAGTTGAACGAGCTAGGCACAACCACGTGGCATGGGTGGCAAGCACCGAGGTATGCAATTAGGCAGAGCGCATCTATGGTCTACGGGTCAAGCAGAGCAGGGCACACCCACTCATTGGTAGCACGTCTTGCCCAAATCACGTACCTCAGCCTCATCCCAACCAGATGTCCATCCTTCCCAAGTATGTTTGAAGCCTTAAAAAACTTGAAATTTATGAGTGACACCTATTGGGGGTGAAACTAGAATATATTTAACCCCATCACGACCCATTGCAGTTCAATGCACAATGTTGCATCCTTGGATGCATCACTATCGCACGCAAGGTTTAAGGCAAGGGGCCCCGAGGGCCTGTGGGATGGACAAGCTAAGCACACCCACTCTGCATGGGTTGAGGGCTCCATGGTGTGCGTCAAGGCACATGATGCCAAGATGGCCAACGGGTTGCCCGAGCAAGGCACACCCACGCAATTTGTTGGTGGGCACCGAGGTGTGCACCTTGGTACACGGCATCACAAGGGCCTGCCAGTCGTCGAGCTAGGGACACCCCCGCAGTATGTCTGGTGTGCACCAAGGTGCGTGCTAAGGCACAACACAACAATTGCCTGCAGGTTGCACGAGCTGGGAGCACCCACGCGATATGGGTGGTGAGCACTAAGCGGTGCACCAAAGCACAATGCATCGAGGGTCCACAAGTCAGCCGAGGCAAGGCACACCCATGCAGTATGGGTTGAGGGCTCCGCGGTGTGCGCCTAAGTACACAGCACCGTGGAGGCGTACGGGTTGCCCGATCAAGGCACACCCATGCAGTTTGCCTGGTAGGCATCGAGGTGTGCGCCTAGGCAAACGACGTCGTGAGGGACTACAGGCTAACGGGCTAAGCACACCCACGCAATATGCCTGGTGGGCACCGAGGTGTGTGTCTAGGCCCATGGTGGGATGAAGGCCTACGGGTTAGGCATCGACAGGTCAAACGAAGGCAACATGAGGGGCCGCCCCATCCCCCTCAACAATGAAAGATAACTTAAAACACCTGAAATCAAGAGTGACACCTAATGGGGTCAAACTGGCATATGTTTTCCTCTAGCACGACCCATACCACCTCATTGCACGGCGTTGCCTACCTGAGTGCATCACCACATGCACTGTTGAAGGCAGGGGGCCACGACGACCGGTGGGATGCCCGAGCGTGGCACACCCACGCAGCATGGTTGGTGGGCATCAAGTAGAGCGTCGAGACACATGGTGCCGCGAGGGCCTTCTGGTAGCTCGGGCATGGCCACCCACGCCGTATGGGTTGAAAACTCCGCGGTGTACGCCTAGGCACACGGTGCCGCGGTGGCCTACGGGTTGCCCGAGTAAGGCACACCCACACCGGGCATTGCCCGAGTAAGGCACACCCACACAGTATGCCAGGTGGGCACCGAGGCATGCGCCTAGGCACTCGGCACTGCGTGTGGCAACAGGTTGTGGGCAGGCTCGAGCTTGGTGAATGCACCGATGTGCGCGCGTGCGTGCATCGTGCCAAAGTGCCTAAGTGGCTAAGTGTCGTGTGCCGTGTGCCGTGTGTGCATTGCGCGTCGCGTGTATGTGTGCACGGTTTTTATATGCCAGTTTTGTGACTCCCGGGCCATCCACGAGATGCGTAGGTGGGTCATAGCGGGTCGACGAATGGACCAACGAATGGACACGGGGTGGGGCTGTGCGTGGCGGCGACGCCCGGTGGGCGGTAAGGACGGGTCCAATGAAGCCAACATGAGGGGCCGCCCCATCCCCCACAACAATGTACGATAACTTAAAACACCTGAAAATCTAGAGTGACACCTAATGGGGTCAAACTGGCATATGTTTTCCCCAAGCACGACCCATACCACCTCATTGTGCGGCGTTGCCTGCCTGGGTGCATCACCACACGCACAGGTGAAGGCAGGGGGCCTCGATGGCTGGTGGGATGCCCTAGCGTGGCACACCCATGCAGCATGGTTGGTGGGCATCGGGTTGAGTGTCGAGGCACATGGTGCCGCAAGGGCCTTCGTGTAGCCTGAGCATGGCGCACCCAAGCCGTATGGGTTTAAGGCTCCGCGGTGTGCGCCCAAGCACACGGTGCTGCGGTGGCCTATGGGTTACCCATGCAAGGCTCACCCATGGTGGGCACCGAGGTGTGTGTCTAGGCGCACGGTGGGA
>NC_142338.1:34200000-34202500 GCF_054954075.1 Amborella trichopoda
ATATATATAACGGTAACAGATGTCTTACGTTGATTCAATTCTCTTTTTTTTTAACAGTAATGTACAACATATCGTTGATTCAAAAGTATTTTTTTTTTTGGAATGATAACATACGACTTATCTTTGATTCAAAAATATTTATTTTTTGAATAGTAACGTCCGACATATCATTGATACAAAAATATATATTTTTTTGAACAATAACATACGACTTATCATTCATTCAAATATATATATATATATTGTTTTTTTTTTTTTTGGAACGGTAACGAACAACATATTATTGGATTCAAATTTTATTTCTCTTTTGTTTAACGGTAACGTACAACTTATCATTGATTCAATAATATATGTATATTTCATTTTTTTCTTGAATAGTAACGCATGACGTATCATTGATTCAAGACGTACAACTTATCGTTGATTCATAAATAAATTTGTTTTTGAATGATAAGGTATGACTTATCATTGATTCAAAAAAAAGAAAAGTATATATATATATATGTATATATATATATATATATATATGTATATATATATATATATATATATATATATATGTATATATATATATATCTTTTTGAACAGTAACTTACGACTTATCACTGATTCAAATTTTTTTTTTTTTTTTTAACAGTAACGTATGACTTATCTTTGATTCAAAAATAAATATTTTTTTTAACGATAAGGTATGACTTATCGTTGATTTAAAAAAAATAAAAAAAAATTAATAATATATATATATATATTTGAACAATAATGTCTGAGTTACCGTTCAAAAATTATATATATATATATATATATATATATATATATATATATATATATATATATGTATATATATATATATATATATATATATGTATATATATATATATATATATATATGTATATATATATATATATATATATATATATATATATATATATATACATATATATTAGAATTAATGATAATTCGAACGTTCCCGTTTAAAAAAAAAAAATTATTGAACCAAGGATAAGTCGTAGTTTACCATGGAAAAAAAATCTATACGTTTTTTAATTAATGATAAGTCGAACGCTATTGTTAAAAAATAAATAAATAAATAAATATATATATATATATCTTAGACTCATTGATAAGGAGAACATTTTCGTTCAAAAAAATAAAAAAATATTATCGAATCATTGATTAGTCGTAGTTTACCGTTCAAAAAATATATATTTTTGAAGGAATGATAAGTCAAATGTTACCGTTAAAAAAAAAATTTATTATTGAATCAATGATAAGTCGTTTACCGTTAAAAAATATATATTTTTGAATGAATGATAAGTTGTAAGTTACTGTTCAAAAAAAAAAAAAAAAAATTGAATCAATGATAAGTCGAACGATATCGTTCAAAAAAATAATTATTTCTAAATCTATAATAAGCCGTTGTTTACTGTTCAATTTTTTTTTTTTTTTAATCACTGATAAGTCATATGTTATCATTAAAAAAATAATAATATTTTTGAATCAATGATAAGTCCTACGTTATTGTTATATATATATATATATATATAATGGTAACAGATGTCTTACGTTGATTCAATTCTCTTTTTTTTTAACAGTAATGTACAACATATCGTTGATTCAAAAGTATTTTTTTTTTTGGAATGACAACATATGACTTATCTTTGATTCAAAAATATTTATTTTTTGAATAGTAACGTCCGACATATCATTGATACAAAAATATATATTTTTTTGAACAATAACATACGACTTATCATTCATTCAAATATATATATATATATTGTTTTTTTTTTTTTTGGAACGGTAACGAACAACATATTATTGGATTCAAATTTTATTTTTCTTTTGTTTAACGGTAACGTACAACTTATCATTGATTCAATAATATATGTATATTTCATTTTTTTCTTGAATAGTAACGCATGACGTATCATTGATTCAAGACGTACAACTTATCGTTGATTCATAAATAAATTTGTTTTTGAATGATAAGGTATGACTTATCAATGATTCAAAAAAAAAGAAAAGTATATATATATATATATATATATATATATATATATATATATATATATATATATCTTTTTGAACAGTAACTTACGACTTATCATTGATTCAAATTTTATTTTATTTTTTTAACAGTAACGTATGACTTATCTTTGATTCAAAAATAAATATTTTTTTTAACGATAAGGTATGACTTATCATTGTTTTGAACGATATGGTATGACTTATCGTTGATTTAAAAAAAATAAAAAAAAATTAATAATATATATATATATTTGAACAATAATGTCTGAGTTACCGTTCAAAAATTATATATATATATATATATATATATATATATATATATATATATATATATATATATATATATATATATATACATATATATTAGAATTAATGATAATTCGAACGTTCCCGTTTAAAAAAAAAAATTATTGAACCAAGGATAAGTCGTAGTTTACCATGGAAAAAAAATCTATACGTTTTTTAATTAAT